>NW_009592769.1:208031-229154 GCF_000690535.1 Cariama cristata
CCTGCTGAAGTCTTGGCTCTTGAGGTAGTGTAGTCAAAATCAATTCGCACCTCCATTCATCGTGCCTCGGGGATGAATGGATGCAGTCTTTGTGTCACATCCATAAGAGCCGCTTCCATTATTCTCCAATCCCCCCCAAACAAGTATAATTTAATTGATTTTCTCTATGCTTCCGAGAAGGTTACAAGGGACAAAGCTGGGAAAACAAAAGAGAGGAGCACCCTCTCGGTAGAGCTCTGAAAGCGCTAGGAACGGGAAGAAGCTTGAGTTAATAGAGGATGCTCGTACACAGGGGTCCATGGAGGCTGGGGACTGCAAAGATCTGTCTTCCTAAAACTCTGGCAACTCTAATGCCAAAGGAGTGTGGGTTTTTGCTGTCTGTGCCTCGTTATGACAATGATGATTACCTGTACTTACTTATTTCTATCATTTAATTGACACGATGCATAGCGGACTTCTTTAGGAACCAGTTTCTTATTTCATTCACCATTGGATGCTCCTAAACTACAAAGAGCTCTTGCATGACCCCAGGATCCTTCTATTCTTACCTTCTTTACTAGTAACAGTGAACATTATCTTTAATATAATTTTACCATCAGAACTAATGGGTTCATCAGAAAATCTCAAGCTATGGGGAAAAAACCACTTTTGACTATTTTTATTTTTCTTTCAAGAGAATCTAAGTGAAAACCAGCATTTTCAAGTCCAGGCTTTGAAATTAAGCATTTTAAATTTAATACTCTGCTCCTTGGGGGAAAAATACCCCAAACCAAACACATCTTGCTCTTCTGAATCATGTTGTTGCACTGTTTAGACCTCAGCATTTACTGTGCATGTGATAAAACACCATTATTCTCATTTTTATGACAGTCTGTCATCCAACTATGAATATATCCACATGGATCTAATCGACTGTATGTATAAGGACTGCATGTTCCCAAATATTCTGCTTATTCAGTCACAATATAAGAATAGAAAAGAAAGAGCCATCGCCTTTCTTTCTCAGAATTTTATGTAAGCTGTTATAAAATTTCTAAAGCTTTTTAGAAAAATAAAGCATTTCATACATAGAGTGAGCAATGGGAGGCAGAAATACCATTGACCTGGGAATGTACAGGCTGAATAATTTCATCAAAAAACCAGTATGAACTTCTTGAACTGTTTCTGCAACAGATCCTTTTAGCTGTTCAGTGCCATGATCTACAAGGCTTAAGGGAATTCACCTGCAACATCTATAGGTAGACTTAGTCACATATACACTTTCAGCCTTGAATTCAGTTTAAAAAGTTCAAAAAATTTAGATCACATCATTTTAGGTCTTCTCACACCAACTGAAGACAACAGAGGCCTCCAATCTAGCTTCTTCCTTCCTTAAAAGAAGCTTTATGCTCTGGCTGAGATTTTGGTCTGCTAAACACCTATGAATTTATTCTAGTCTTTTCAAGCTTCGTGACCAAAGCCAGAAACCAGATATTCCTCAGGATGCAATGCTGGGTTTCCTTCTTCCCTTCTGAAAACGTCATATGAAGAGGAACAAAATGCCTTAGAAGTTAATTCCTAAGGAAAAACACCACCGTAGCTCAACGTTTCATTCATATCTCCTTTGTTCTCCCTTTGTGAGCTCAGCACCCTTCACATTCTCAAATTAAATTAGACCTGATGATGTCCTAGTTTGATGTTGAAAAGACCACAAATGCTCCAAGCTCAGAATGGCTCTCTGTTGCTGAGGAAAAGACCCTAAAAAGCATACGGAGGGTGCCTTGGATGTTGGAAGCCAAAACTCAGCCTCCTTGTTTTCCACATTGGTTTTCAAACTCTTCCTAATCTGTATTTTTGCAAATATTTTTTTCCCCCAACAGAAACTCCAGCTTGGGTGTGTGTGTGAAAAGATGATATAGTGTTTCACAGGTGTTAGTAAAATAATTTTACAGATGATATTGGAAAGAAATCAAATGTTTCTTAGATGTTTTGAAGAGTTCCTAGCTCCGTATTTTTCCAGCAGTGGTAGCACTCTGATTATTTCTGTACCACGCATCTGGATTTTAAGAAGAGTTAAACATTTCATAATCTTTTAAGGAAAAAAGGTAAAAGATAGCCTGTGCTCTGCTATGAAAGAGCACTAGTAACAAGTCAGAGGCACCGTCATCCAAACCGTGGAGAGGGGAGGAGAGAGGTGTTACCACGGGGACCCTACCTACAGGTCTCCCAAAACAGCTTGCACTCTTCAGACAAATAATGTGATGAGACAAGGGCTAAGTTCAGAATTACCTACAGATTTTACACTGAGGCATAATTAGCTGCAATACATATACTTCACTTTAAACCAGCTATGAATAGATAGAGTAAATGCCAGGGACTGCCATCTGCTCCCTAAGCCATAATTAACTGCCTGATTACGAAATACATATATATTTATCTAATTAGTTTTAATAGCGCTGCTTTTGCTGGCGCTGCACCAAAAATAGGGTGAAGAAGCAGATCCTACCGCTTGATGGAGAGAGGCTGGAGATTTGAACAGCTCTCATGGGGACCTGCTCCAGAGGCCAGCATAGCCCCAGTGAGGGTGCAAGAAGGGTGCAAAGGGGTACCCAAACCAGGGACCTGCCGCCCACCAGAAGGTCTTGCAAGACGACATCCAGGGCATTGCTAAGCCAGTCCCTCTCTGCCTGTCCAGGAGTGTGGAGTGATGCAAAGCTTGTCTTGGATCTCGGACAAAACTCGTGGTACTGTGGATGATGATTAAATGGTGAGAAACCAGGACAGTGGGTGCGCAGACAGGCATAGCTGTGCCCCACCACGCATGGACACTAACCAAATGCTGCTTCTTGAAACAATTTGAGATTACTGATTATTTAAACCCATATAATTCTATTGACAACATAGTCCAGAAAGACTTTCTGTGGAGATTGGGATACTTAGCTATTCTATTCAGAAAAAAAAACCAACTTCTAAACATGTATTTTTTCCCAGTTCACTCTGCAGTATAACCACTGTTGCATCTGCTATTAATTTCAGCATGAGTGGCATTAATGCCTTGCCACAGGACAGACTTTATCACAAATTCCAAGTTTTGATTGCAATTCAGATACTTCCTGCAGGATAAATACATTTAGGGCCAGATTTTGGGTACTTTTGACATTGATTTCTGGGGAAGCCAGGAATCTAAACGCATCAAAATCCAGTTGTTCAGCCCAACCCCACTGAATCACTCACTGAGTTTCCAAGGGCTACAGGCTAGCTGAATTTTGACTTTTGATTAGGAAGTGCTGTCAATACGGTAAGCATGGGACTTCTCATACCAGTCGACCCCTGGGAAGTCTCCACCAAAGGAACAGAAGAGATGGCCGGCAGCTTCCCCATCCTTCTTTACACACTCTGTGATTTTGCAGAATCCTATCCATCAGGTTCTCTCCTGCATACCAACAGCACACATTATTTACATATCCTCTGGATGTTTGGTGTCTCTCTATTTTAAAGCCCGTGCTTCCTTCCTGGAAGCAGCGAGGTCCATCTATGAGCTATGAAGTTAACGTGAAGCCCCCTAAGATGCATTGCTGGGGCTTTGGGCTTCTCTGTGCTTATCTCAAACCAGACCTTTGGTAACTGGAGTTTATTCCCACAGGGGAACACCCATGCATTTTACCAAGCTGCAGACTTTTACCAGCTTGCAGACTTTCCATAGCCCTCTCAGATCACGGCTGGGTTCCCTGTCCAGCTCTGCTTCTCCCCCAGGGATTACAGCTGCCTCCTTTGCACCACCACGCCGATGTCATCAGGACCCATCACCTGCTCCCGTGTCATTTATACAAGAGAAAAGCCCATCATCCCAGGCAATGATTTCACCAAATCCATCATCAAAGCCTGGTAAATGAAGCATGACAGACTTGTTCTCACTTAATGCCCATGGTGGTGCCGGATGACAGCAGTGACACTGATGTGACTATCCCACAGCAGAGCAGGTACATTAATTTAGTGACACATATGCCTGTCTCTATTTTTCAGCTTTCTCCCTCTCTGCCACCCTCCCAGGGATAACTAGCTCTGGATGCCATTTCTTCCAGCCTGCGGCGTTTAACAAAAAAACCCAACACTAAAACAAAAACCAAGACCCAAAAAATCCTCAGAAGTCCCTTTATTTCAGCAGATGGGTTACAATCCCCCAAGCCCCAGAGAGCCTGCATAGCCGCATCTTTGCTTGTCAGTGATAGCCGTGTCTTTGCATGTCGGTGAAGGTGGAAAAACTCTGACAGCGGTTCCCTTGCTTTTCTGGGGAGGTGAAGGCCCCTTGCAAGTCAGGATGAAATATTATTGCTCTGGTATTGTGATTAAATGCTGTACAAAGCTGGCTATATTGCAAATGACAAGTGGGAGGAGACGGAGATGACAGCTCTGTTTTGGAGGAGATGAGGGAATGTCATTTTTCATATGGGACCAATAAAATTAGACATCCCTCTTTAGCGCCTCTTTCTTGAATGCTGCTCAAAGCCTCCCTCAGCCTTGTAACAAGACACCAACTGCTTGAATAACAGAATACAAATTTCTGTTGTTTCAGTAAATAACTTAGGACAGGCTTAATTCTCACCTCTCCCAGAGAACCCACCAGCAGCAAGCTGAGCAAGACGGTTTTATCCCATAAGGTTAAGACATGTAGTGAGCAAAAAAAATTTAATTACAGAAAAATCATGCCATAACCCTGGGCCTGTGTCTCTGCTGAGAAACACACACTGTTCCTTTGGCCGCAAGCATCCTGCTCCCCATTCTTATCTTTATTCATGAAATTAGTATCCCATTCTATAAGACCATTAGCTAAAGCAACCTCACTCCTCTAATAGCTTTGCTTCTGTGAGTCCTTACACCTGACTCCTGATGGCCTCTCTCCAGAAAAGCACTTACGTATATCCCTCTGAAGCCAATGGAACATCCTCGCTGTGGCTTCACGGGAACTTCTCACACACTGGGATTCACAAGCACGTTGTCAAAACAGAGCATCCCACTTATCTGTCCAATTAACAGCATTGGGCCCCTTAATTATAAGCAAAACCAGGCAGATACTGTATGCCATTTGTTGGAGTGATCTTGCATGTTCTGTGAAAGCAATTATCACCATTTTCTTCAAAATATATATACACATACATCAACTATTAAAGCCATCCTCCTTTTTTTGAAATATTTTTCAGGCTCCACGACATCAGAGGTTTCGGTTTATCAGGATCAGGGATACTGGGGTCTCACCCTGAGCTTGGTATCAGAGAGCGACATTTAAGTGACAGAGCCACTCCTCACAATCATCCTGGATAATAAAATTGAAGCAAACACCTCAGATGGACCAAGAAAGACCATTTTCCCTTTGTTAATTTATATTTTATCATAAATTTCAATTATGCTGGCTACCAAACCATGCAGCATTCAGACATTTCTTGCTGCTGCCTCTATAAACAAGCAGAGCTTGTTGAGTTGCTTTGCTTTCTCTGCCAGATCAGATGGAGTCTTCTCCTCCACCTCTGCCTCCTCATTTTGCCACCCGACCTGCGAACAACTGTCTGCCTTATGAAGCCACGTTACCTTTAACAAGGGTAGAAATTTCTCAGAGTGCTGACCAATGTTAAGCATTCCTCTCTGCCTCTTTTGAGGCAGACCTGAGCTTTCATTTCCCTCGGGAGAACAGCCAACCCTCCATCTCTGTGTATAACTCAAACGCCCACCTTCCTCCTAGACTTGAGTTTTTTACTGTAGTCCATCTCTATGTTTCATTTTCACATTCTCCAGGCTTCTCTAAATGGAAAAGCCCAGAGAGGGTAGAAGCAGGGACATATAGATGACCAGAGTAAGGACAAGCTAACATATACATTCTTTACAACAAACTACGAGCTTTGCCACGCTCAGGAGGAGCCGGCTGTGAAGGCAAGAGCAAATGTCTTTTCCCCCCTTGCTTGCTGAAGGCACAGCGCCACCGCTTTGAGCAAACGCCATCCAAACTCCCCCACTGCAGGCCAGCCCTCCGGTGATTTTCAAATGGCTTTTTATCACCTCCTTAATCCAGAAGCTGGCTTCTTGATGGTGGGCAATGAGCCTCTCGGTGCTCTCAGAGAGCTCTCTTAGCAAGGGTCTTTCCTTAGTCAAAAATTGGATGACAGCGTGATGCCTTTACCTGTCAGCATCCTTGACACCAACCACTTTTCTCATTGATTGAGCACTTCTCTGGCAAGATTTAACTGAGGGCCAAGCAGCTCTGATCTATGTACAGGGGCCATTGCAATCAGGCTTAGTAAAAATCCCTCAGCTCTAAGTTTCTCAGGAGCTGTGGAATAAGTTTGGTGCAGTATTTTATCCCCCAAACCTATTAATGAGCTACAGTTAAAGCCGAGATTCTCTGGAGCAAGACCACCGAACCAAGGCAGGTTCAGTCATTTGAAGCTGCATGGACATGAGGGCATCACGCAACGTGCTACGGACAGCAGACTCTTGCTGAGAAGTTGTGGTTATTCCTAAAACTCTGGAATAAAAGCTAAAACTAGGAAAAACAGACTAAAATTTGTTGCCCTTCCTCCACAGTCACAAACTGCTCTCACTTGCAAAAGGGAAAGTCCAGGTGAGTACAGCGGCCTTGGTGCTATTAAAGCTCAGCACCACACAAATTTCTTTTAGACCCTTGTAAAGTGGCTCAAATCTCGGTAGGAGCAAGGGGAAAGTGTGTTTGATGGTTGGGGCAGAGAGGCTGGTGGGAAGCCACACACCCTACTGCTGAGCCATTCCAGCAGTACTGCTGCTGCAATAAAATTGGTAGCACAGCAGCAAGAATTAGCTGAGATTTGTGTCTGTAGCAAGTGAAAAGCTTTGCCCGAAGAAGAAGATTGGGTACAACATAAAGGGAGAGTCTATTTTGTAGAATTGCAGCTCTTAGCTTTTCTTCCCTCTTCAATTGGTCTCCCTCTGTGCTGCTCTGAGCGTATGCCTCCACGCTTGGCTATTATTAATTCTGTAAAGCTGTTAGGAACCCATACGCATGGGAAGTGGTGAAAGCACATCACCATCCTCATCTAAATTTAGGAATTTGAGGCAAAAACAAAACTAGACCCAAATATATGTGTCCAAGTAAGAGCGTTAGAAAAAAAATCCAGACAAACCTACAGGGCAAAGTCCTCACTACAATGAGACTTATACATACCAAACCAGGAGCTAGTTTACTGAAAAGTTTGGAATTTATATTTTCATTATCCCATAAAAGAAGAGGAAAAAATAGGCCACAGAGCCTCAGCACTAGATGACTGACAGCCTGGAAGAAGTCACCTTCATTCACAAGGCCAGTTACCTTCTTTCTCCAAAGGGAGAGAAAGTCTTGACATCTTTTGAAGGACAGAGCACGCTGCAGGTACAACCTTCCTATTTATAGCAGAGAGCAGGCCAAGGCATGCGTGTATATATATATATATATATATGCATGCCTTTGGTCCCCTGATGTTTTCCTGCATAACAATGGAAATTAAGGGTTTTTACTGAGACACGCTTCTTTTATGGGTTTCATCTGCAGACAGCTGAAGGACTTGACTAATTCAGTCAAAAAGCACCATTCATCTATGCTAGTTTGTGCATTGAGTTTCTATCAAGTTACAACACACTCCTTTCAGAAACAAAGTTAGTGCAGCTATCCAACCAAAAAATACGATATCAGCTCTCAAACAACCTCTATTTGATATTTATGCCTGGACCACTGCAACTGGCTTATCCTAAATTCCGGTTTAATGAAAACTGCTAATAACTCCCCAGATACAGCTGACAAAGGGATGAGCAACATCTCCCACCACAACAGTGACACAGAATTTTGCTAAGCTGGGAACGTCAAGGGAGGGTTTTTAATACCAGTATTTGAACAGCATTAAAGGCCAAGGTCTTTCTCAAGCATCTTCACCGAGTCAGGAGCTACAGGTTTCATACCCTTCCTGCTCAAAGAGGTGTCTGTGTGTCATACGGGCAGTTTGTATACTTTAAAAGCCAGGGTCCCTTTTGTTCTTAGATAATGAAATCTGTTTCTTTAGACAAGTTATTATTAAAACAAGATCTCCATAGAATTTGAACAGGACTGGAGACAATTTCAGGAAAAGCACAGCATTCATGTTGGGTGTAGAAAGGGCACAGACTGTAAAGCGGCCATCTGCAGAACTTTATCTCCTCATCAAATCTATAAACTGAGGGACTGTATTTTAGAAAAGAATTGTTTGAGAAAGGGTTACACCTCAGGAAACTCAGCTGTGTTACTTATAAAGATCCAGGTTTTTTTTTTTTTCCAGCATGGACTCTGCAGAAATCCTGTTTTGCACAAGAAAGGTCACATTGGTAAAAACATACAAAAATCGCCTAAGAATATCCAAGGATTTAGTCTTTGAAATAGGAAAAGGAGAGAAATTCCTAGTTCTTGCTGGTCAGTTGTCCTGTCTGTCCCAAAAGTCAGCCGACTGGAACTCACGGCTACCTAGGAACGCTGCCGAGCCTTGCGGTAAGGGCAGCCACGGGGATCAACTCACCGTGACATGGTCTTAGAGAATTATTGTCCTTCCCAGCACGGATAACCTGGTGGTCTCTAGATCTAGTGGGAAGTTTCCCAGTCACATGGGTTTCTCCTCTGAAAAAGTGCACTCAACAGAAATAACCTCTGGGTAATAATTGCGGAATTTATTTTATTGTAGTCACTTTAATCTTAACATCAAAACAACCTGATGGAGTAAAAAAGCTACAATAAATTGAGAACACAGTGGTTTTTGCCTTTACAAAAACTCTTCATTTTAATCTCTGTTTGCCTTGCTTCAGGGCAAGACAGAAGGTCAAAATCTATGAATTTCTTCAAGGAGAGAAACTCTTCTCAGCCCTTTCTTAATGCCATCACGTTCCCAAAGCTACAGGTTAAATGAAGTTCAGTGACCTGTGTAATCAGAAGGTATAACTTACAGAAGACGCGACTACTCCACACCACATCTGTAAACGCAGAACCTGATTTCTCTCTGGCACCAAAACAAGCGCTATTTTGCATCTTTTCTTGCCCATGAAATAGCTACGTTCTCTCAGCCCCATGGAGGTGGCAGCTAGTCTTCCTCTCAGACCTCCCACAAAGGTGGAGGCATCATCCCTTTGGGTCTGGAGAGGTACGGCTCTAAAATGCCCCTCACCAGCGCGCACCAGCTCCGTCACTGTAGCCCAACATTCCTGGCTTTGCCCTAATAACAACTTGTCCAAGGTGACTACCCAAGCCACTTTCTCGTGGTGCAAAAATACTTTCCCATGATATATGTAGAAACTTGCAGGGTCAAAACCACAAAAGAGACAAGACTTGAACATGATGCAACCTCCAGTCCAGAAAGTCCCGGCTTGCCAGGAGCACAGAGGGTGCACACCAGTACATACACCTCGCTTCTCCTACCACGTCCAAGCACAGTGTCAGGTGTGAAAAAAAGGTGGAAAAAAAAAAGAAAAAAAAGTGGGAAAAGGTGGTTATTTTGGGAAGCACAGCTTACATTTCGCCTAGGGTCCTCTGGCGTGCGCTGTTCACAGGAAGCAGCTTTGCCAGGAGGCAGCTGAGCCAGCTCCTAAACACTGCTTTTCATTTGTGAAGCACCCCTCATCAGTCGGGACAGCTGTACAGTTAATTTTTCTACATGAACCATTCCCAGGTACACGCGTACGATGCTGCCTTGCAGTTGGAGGTGAGTAGCAGCATGCCATTTCCTACGGTCCTGTGGAGGGGAGAGGCTGGTGCAGGCAAAGAGAGCACCTAGCGCATCTGATGTGGGCAAGGGACACTGAGCCCAGCCCGTGAACAGCTCCCAATCGCCCCAAGGCTGGACCGCTTGAAACCTCAATTGTGGAGGATGGTATCTTAAATTGCTTCCAAAGGGAAAGACCCCCCTCAGCACAGAAATCCAGCATACGGCGTCTCTGGGCTTCATCCAGTCACGAAAGATGAGTCCAACCAGCCTGTGCATTTCTGCCCTTGTAATAGTCAGCCAATGTGCTCAGAGCTGGGATTGAATCCTTAGCCATGAAAGGCACTTTTGGGTCCTTTCTGGCCTTTGAGAAAGGACCGTCTCACAGTGCCTCTGCGGTCGGAGAGGGCTGACGGAGGGAGACACATCTCTCTGCTCTCCTCTGGCTTGCAGCAAGGCAGATCAAGGGATTGACCCTCAGAGAGAGGTCTTGCAGTCTGCAGCTGGCAGAACTGGAGGCAAAAGCAGCCTTTCACTTGTAAAATTAGATCTGCCTGCCACACTATCAAGCATTATGGCTCCTGAAACAAAGGATGGAGGTGTGGTGGCTTACTTCCTCTACACATGCACAGACCTGGTATGCTGCTTTTCACACAGAAATGGCAAACACAGAACAGATTTGTTAATTCCCATTTTTTTAAACCATCCTGGAGACCAGAATGAAGCCTTACCCTTCCTTTAAAGGAAGGGTAAACATACCATCTCCACAAGCACTTGCTCCAAGTTGCAGTCATCTGGCGATGCACACCTTGCAGAGGAGTCACCCCACTGGGGCGGGTGTCCTATCGTGGTTCCTGTTCACAGCATATGAACATCACCCGCAAAGAATCCCCCTTTAAACAGTCCTAAGGTTACCAAAGCAAAGTCTACAAAACTAATGGTGGCATTGCATTTCAATTGGCCTGGATGGGTTTAACCCACTCAAACCCAATAGCTCTTAATTACGTCACCCCTTGGTGATTACACCCTAGCAAGGACACAGCACCACCTCCATCCTCTACCCCAGCTTTTCGCCCCGCAAGCACAGCGGGATTAGGCAATGCCATATAGCTCCTGCTGCTCCCCGTGTCCAGCTGCGCCGCAGTACTGTCCCTCCAGGCCATCCCGTGTTTCCGTCGTCGGTGCTCACCCTCAGCCTGCTTCCCCCTCCTCACCTGGGCAAGAGGAAAATACATACCTCTCACAATCACTTTACTACACAGACAGACTATGCTCTCTCATCCTTATCTTGCTCTCCAAGACAACAAGGACATCTCCAAAGAGCTGAGCCTGAGGCAGATTTGGGGCATGGAAAATGCCAGGTCAGACACAGAGAGCTATAAACAGCAGCGAAGTCCAGGGTAGAGGCAGACAACTCCCACCCAAGTCAGGCAATATCACGTTTAGCTACTCCTTGCACAAAATAAAAAATATGGGAAAGAAATTCGCTTGTTTGACCAGGCTTTGTCATTTTGCAGTTAGTTTGAGAGCACTAAATTGAATTTTAAAATGCTATTATGAAAAAGGTTAAAAAAAAAAAAAAGTAGATTTAGCCATAGGGGCTATTTTAATTTTCCCTGGGCGAGCTCACTCACTCCTCAGAGTCAATGTGGATCAAAAGAATAATTTACAAGCTTTAATGAGGATATTGATTTGCAAGGTCCCTTCTATTCACGTGAGCAGGGAGCGGGGGTGCCAGGGGAAGGAGCCCGTGGGCTGTGGCCAGAGCCATGTTAGAGGTTATAAACCTCCGTGGGGCACAGAGAGCCCGTGCTGGCTTGGGGAAGGCGCACGATGGAGCCAGCCCGGGCAGGGGTCTCGCCTCTCACAGCCCCCGCTCCCAGCAAGGATAGACATCAGTGTTTCCAAACAACTCACCATCTAATTTGTACTTATGCAAAAGAGCCGTCCCATAACACAAATCATCAAGCAATTAACATGCAACACTTCAGCGAGACTCTCCGTTGCTTGTTGTTGAACTATCTTCAATGCCATTAATGAGAGCTAATTAAATCAATCAAGTCACCGCCATACTCAAACATGACGGTAGTTACTGAACCTGTATCAGATCGGGAGCGTTTTCTCAGGCACTGTAAATATCAAGATGCACATTTATCATGCTGTCCTTCCAGCATACATCTGTTCTCACTGCTGCGCGTTTCATTTATCATATGTTGTCACCGCCCCTACCCCCAATACATCTAGGTGTCAATTAATTCTTCCCTGTGCGGCTCAAGTGCATCGTACTGAATAATCTCTACCTTAATATCTATCCACAAGCTCTCCTTATAGGGGAGCAGCAACGCTCAGCCACGTCCCCTAAATTACGTGACTGTGACCATAACCTCTCTGTTTCCGTGTTGCATGTTATTAAAACCTCAAACCACCTCCACACGCTCAGATATTTTGCAGGGGAAGCGACGGAGGTTTTGACTCCCCTCTCCCAGGGCTCGGCAGGAGATTTGCAGCACAATTCAACAAAATAAACTTTTCTGGAAAGTGCTTACAGGAAAACCCTTCAAGTGGGTAATTGCTGCAAACCTTCAAAAATGCTTTTTATAATTGACTAGTACTCAAATAACAGGTTTATCTCAACATTGGCAGTATTAGGCAATGGCATTTCTGCTATACCACCGGCCCATGCGCCTACCGCGCCGTTACCATGAGCATGCAGGCAGATGATCATCTTTTGCTAAACAGGAGCATCGTCTCTCATTATATTATAACATTTGGTCTCTATTTACGTTTCTGCTCTGTCTGGCTAACTCTCCTTTTTATTTACAAATCAGCTACATTAATGTGCTTTAATTTCAACACTGGTTGTTTATTTTAGAGATAAACCAGTTGGCAAAGGGAAAAAAAAAAAAACCACCACACCACCCTAACAGAAAGCAGCATCAGCTCTGACGTTGTATATACATTTGTCTTTATAGTAGACTTAAAATTAGTGGGATTTTTGCCTCACAAACATACCTGGTGGCACTTTCCATGTTTTAATTATAAACCCACCAACTCACAGGTCAGAGAGGGAACAGCTAACTAATGCAGCGTTAATTTCTTGCGCACGCCTTGGCCATGGCCGTGCATCCTCTGCCCTGCCACCGTGGAGAAGCGAGATGGGGCGAAGCCCCTGCGCGTGTCCCAGACAGAAGGACACAGGGGAAACACGCAGGAGCCCACCCACGGAAGCGAGGTCCCTGTGAAGAGCCACACTGAGAATCCAGGTGGGGAGCTGCAAAAAAATCCCACCCTAAAACACCAAACAAAAGCAATGAGAAAAATAATACCTCATCAGAAGTAACAGCAGCCAGACATTTCAGCAAGGGGCATGGTCGCGTAGATGAATTTATAGGTGGGTTTGCCCTGGCTCTGCAGCCAGACGAGGACTGACGGGCGTATAAACCCACCTGCCTTCATTTCTCTGAACTTGGTGCCCTGGGGAAAAAGCAGAGTAACGCTTCAAATAAACTGCCTTGCACTGGCGTGAGACAGGGGATCGGTTCTTATCCCTCTGTCTAAAAGGCTTTTAGAGCCTCAGCTGAACACAGCCAGAAACACACTAGGAATAATAATTCGGGTCATTATTATTAACTATTATAGTTGTATGTAAGCTCCCAGCAGAGATTAATGCTGGGGGATCCCTTTTCACCCTTCATCCAGCTGTAGAAGTACCCAAGAGGTGAAATCAAGGCTTTCTGATGGCAGAAGAGATGACAGCATATCATTAGGCATCACCATACACAAAAGCAAGCAGTGTTTTCAGTCTCTGTGACCTCTCTGGTTACAAAGCACAAGAATTTCTTTTTCCTCCCTTCCCCCAGACCCAATTTCTTCTACCACTGAGCAAAGAAAGTTAAAGGTGCTGCAGAAGAGACAAGCAGAGCACGTACCTGCTTTAGCACTGCTACCCACAGAGCAGCAGCAGCTAAGCCTACAGAAGGAGAGCTGATCATGAAATAGAAAAATCTCAAAGAAAAGATGGAAAAAAAAATTTGCAATATTTGGTTATTCTGGTTTTTGCATTTTCTTGACACCCTCCTCCCAATGTCTGAAAAAAAAAAATATATCTATTTTTCTGTCAGACATCCATTTTCTACCATGAAAGTCATATGGGGAAAAAAAACCCTTACCCCTTGCAGTGACAATCACAGAGAAATGGTGTCTGAAAACCAAGTCACACATAGCGCTACATCTCCCACAGAAACTTCAGCCCTGACCCCCTCCACGTCAGCGAGCTTGTCAAGCCCTAATACAAGTTCCCACTGCATCTTTGTGTCCTACTGCAGCAATTTTAAGGCCATGGCAGACTTGTTTATCGAATAAATACATTTGACTGCATGGGGCTTTGTAACTTCAGAGTCTGATGAAATTCTCGGTTTAATCTACCTAATAGCATTTAGGCGAGTAAATTCATATGACTAAAAGCATTCTGTCACTTAAAGGCACTTCATGAGGCGCATACACATAATTCTGATGACAAAGTGATTTTTGTCAACTAAATACTGCCTGGCACACGTACAGAAGTTTGTTTAGCAGCAAGCGAGTACACAGTGAAGGCAGGAATCAGATCCTGAAGATTATGCAGTTATAAAAAGACAAGAAAGAGGAAGAAATTATCTGTTTGGTGCCAGACTGTGGGAAGTAGTTTACATGAAAGAAGGAGTTTACAAGGCAACATCAGCTTCCTATGGGCCTTTAAAGTTAGTGTAAATCAAATCACCAACACAGAGCCACGGTCACATTGTATGGGCGTTTCGTTTCCTACTCTGCTTTTGATCCTACAATCAGTAGATCTGTTTAATGTGTTAATTGCAAACTCATCTGGTCTTTATCCAACATTTCTTCTGCTTATTGGTGTGTTTGGCATCAGAAACATGCAAATAAGGCAACCAAATTCTTTTGCCTTTCGCGTATCATCATGCCTTCATCTAGCCTGCTTTGAAAAACCTCCAGTGGCCAAACCTCAGCCTCGAGTCCACAAACCCGTGGATATTGCAAGTAAAACCCCGCTCAGCCCAGTGCACGGGGTCCGACGGCGGTGGGAGGACTCCTGCAGCCCTGCCGCGGGGACGGATCCCCGAGCTGCCGGGCGCTGCCTCCGCGCAGGGTAGGACAAAGCACTCGCTGCCCCATACACAGGGCTCTAGCTCAGTGCTCCTGGCTCCTGCCTTTCCCAAGGCAGCGTTGGGCAGTTCAGGCTCCTGCCCTGAAGTGCAATCACTGAAGGGATCTATTTACTCTTCTGATCAACTCTAACCAGATGTTTTGTTAAATCAGAGCCTAAATCATGCCCTAAGACTGGAGAAGCCATTGACACCACCTTGGGGTACCTGAGTGATGCTGCTGCTGGAGGGGAAGATCAGGATCTGTGCCAATATTAGTATTTGCAATCATCTAACGGAAAACCTGCCTATTATTGTATTTCACTGGCTTGGTGCATGGCAGTTCTCACTAACGCGTTGGTAAATGGTTGGGTTTTAGGCGTAGGAGACAACAGGAGACAAGCCTGGAGGAGGCAAGGAGCAAGAATCACAGTCTGAAGGCCTGCGGCCACGGGCAGGTCAGAGAGAGTGGGGAGCTGGGTGCTGTACGAAGTAATTCAAGAGTACAGGGACAAGAAGACCAAGCAGAGAGGGAGGATACAGCTGCCCAGTGCTAAGGAAGCAGAGCTGCAAGAGGCAACACGTGCAGGAGCAAGGAAAGGAGTTTCCTACAGTGAAAATGCAGCGCACACCAATACAAACACACAAAAAAAGGAGGAGTGAAGTTAACAGCAGAGAACAGAGCTATTCAACATCATCTGTCCTCGGGAGATGCTGGCAGACAGAAGAAGGAGGAAATCTCAGAACAGCTTTATTTATTTGGTGGAAGTGCTTTTGACCTCCCAGCTGTGCAAGAGTTACCGCAGGAACCCCCAGCCGGGGAGAGGCCGTGCAGTGCACGCCGGTATTTGCACACCCCGGTTCAAGTGAAGCAGTTTGTCTGGAGCCTTCAGGGTGGTACAGAAATGTTGTTCTTTCGTGCTCCCGAAGGTCGACAGAACATCTAGGGAAAGGCTTCCAGAGCGTCGAGAAGCACAAAACCACCCTTCAGTAGGTCTCAAAACCGTATTTGTGACGTGAAAGGACATTGAGGTTTCTACAAGAATTAGGAGCTGAGCTTTGCCTGCCTCCCGCTGAGAAATAGCTTGCTGTGCCCCCCAGCACTTGCCATTTTCTTCGATGCCTTGCAGTACCATACAGCAGTTTTTAGAGTCGCTGACGCTTCTTTTCCAGCAGACCCTCTCTCTAGTTACTGCGTTAAGTTCTTCACCGCTACAGTAATATCAAGCCTTTGAGCTGTACTTACAGTTAAGAGTTTGCAAGGGGAGCTGAAGTGGTCTGATAGGAACCAAAAAGCCCTGTTTTTCACACTGGTACACTTGGAGATGTACATCTAGCAACAGGGTTTACATACCTAGGTAATTATCGTCCAAGAGAGAAATTAAATTAGTGCCATCCTTCTCCCTCCATGGTAGCACTTCAGCTGAAGAAGTAATAAAGAAAATCTCATAAACTAGCCACTGGCCACTGGAGTCATTTGTCTGCTATCGATCTGCGGTGTGATTTAATGGGGTGGAAAAGAGGTACGGGAGGGATGTTTTGTCTCCAGGATAGGGAAGCCCTTGCTGAAGTCTCACCTCATCCTTATGGGCTCTGCTGGCCCTATCCTGCTTCCACCACGTCACCCTCATGGGTCCCCAGCTGGGGCCCTGCGCACACATTTCACCTCCTGTGCCCTGGGGAGGGCAGCTGCTCCCCGAGAGCCAGCGCTGCTCCCCGGAGAGGAAAGTCCCCGGGACTTGCGAGAAGGGGAAATTGTTCAATTCTGTGCTCAGCAAAATGCTGAACCTGAGAGTCTGCCACAAAATGGGAAGAGGTTTAACCTCCGTCAGGGAATTTTTGCAGACTCTCATGCCCAAACGTCCGCCTTGGAAAAAGAGTTTGCTCTTACTCTACTTGCTGACATTGGCATTCTCTACACCAATAATTGAAAGCTGAAGCTCCACCACAAAACACCTTGAAATTTATGACTATTGTCATCAACAGGAACTGCAAAATTAAAACCCAAGACCCTCCTCCCGATCAGTTTTGCCATCCACAAGCCCAGCTCTGCCTAAATCATGCAAAAGCCATAAAAAGGAGTCACACGCACCAACCCATAAATCCCAGCTGTCCTGTCTCCCCAGCTTAATACCAAGCCATAAAGATGCCCCAGAGTTTATACGGCTGCCAGTGCCTCCCCTTGCTGATCGTATACATAAATAAAACCACAATGATCTCATTTGAGTCCCTTAACCAGCAAAAGCGAGTGCTAGGAGCCCCAGCTTGTCTAGCTGGAGTGACTCAGAGTGATTTTTGATTGAAGCTGACTATTAGTGGGTACAATTAAGATGCTGTTGCAGTTTAAAGATGAATTGGCCGTGCAGCGACAAATTGTGAATGCTTATTGCTGCCACGCTGAGGCAGGTAATCAGGGAATGAAGCTGTAATTGTGGCACCTCTTGTTTTGCTTCTGCTGGAGTGCAGAACGCAAGATTCAATTTAACAAACAATTTGCCACACGGCTCATCCCTGCTGGGTGGGAAAGCAAAGCTTGCTGGCAAGGCTCCCTTTGAGTTTTGCTCCTTTTTAAACCTGTTACAAGCAAAACTAGCACTCGCTTTAACCTTCGCACCAAAGCAGAAAGGAAGAGGAGAAACCCAGGAGCATTGCTAATGGTGGTTTGAGAGCGTATCTTGGGCTTCATCCAGAGATGATAAAACCCTCCCCTACACACAGTGGAAAGTCTCATTGTTCTTTTGATGCCTTTTGGGTCTCTGTGAGCGTCTCTGAAGAAACCAGAGGGCAGCCGGGCCAGCACGTTGGAACAGCAAACGCCGATGTGCACAAGTGGGGAGAGATTTATATATGCTGGGAGCTGCTCTCCCTCCGCAGGAGATTCAAGCTGGTGACCCTGGCTGATCTTCAAGCCAAGTGTCCTTTTTCCCCCCGAGGGAGGGAAGGATGAAGTGCGGCAGCAGCTACGTACAGATTTAGCAGCTCCTCAGCAGCCTGCCTCTGTCCTGCTGCAAGCGAAGGAGAGCAGAGACACGAGGCAGGTCTTGAAATGCTGGTTTGCCTGCACTGAGGAAACAAGCATGAGCTCCTTTGCTATAGTCTGGTTATTCCAGTGGCTTTGCTTCCTTGGGTGTGTTTCTGAAGCAAGCACTCCGCAAAGCAAATAATCTTGTTATGGTGAATCAAGAGAAATGTAGTAATTTTAATGCGCATTTTACTTTCAACAGTTCCACATCTGTTCAGTGATAAATTAGAAGCCACAAAACCCCACCATATTTCCATTTTATACCAGCAAGACTTAAGTCCTGAGAAGCGTTAAATGCACATACACGCTCTGCACCCTGTGGCTGTCAATGCTTCCTGAGTCTTCTCTTGCTTTTCTCCAGTTAGCTATTTCAGGGCTAAGGGGTTGGCATTTAAAGGACTCCAAAAAGATGTTAGCGCCAGAGATTTCCTGGACCAGGCTCACAGAGCAGGGGGCTTTCTTGGCTTCATTTACCTCTGTTTGGGATCCGTCCTTGCATACAACCACTGTCCCCAAGTTTCTAGTCCAGACTTGGCTCCACCACCAAGGCCAATTCCATGGGGGTGTTACAGCCAGCCCTTACATATCCTTCCTGCTTCACTGCCATTGGTGATTCATAATCAAGCAATCACTTAAACTTATTTCAAACCCCAAACCTCAGGGATTTTATTCTGTTTCTTTAAGCTAAACACATGCTTACATGTTTTGGGATCTCAGAGTCAACCAAGACCAGTTGCTTTTGTTGCTTTTTCAGGATGTAGACATTAGCATAACCATTTTGGTCAAAAAAGGGACAAAGAAAATTGTTCTCTAGCTGCTAGTCGGACTTTGCTCATGTAATGAGGACATCGGCTGTCACAGAGAGGTCCCTCTTTTTATCAATTTGTCTTTGTAAGTGGTTCAGTTTCTCCTTCCTGCAAACATTCAGGAATCAGAGAACAAGGAGCACAGGGGAATGTTTAGTGGTTGGTAGCCAGAGAGGCTCCAACAGAAACCTTGAAGAAGAAAAAAAAAAAGAGCATCTTCTGTCTTTTTCTGAAGTACTACTGGTCATGGTCTTCAGAGAAGACATTTTCTTGCCTACAAGGACAATATGGGACTAGGCATCAGTTGGATCCTGCTCTTTACTCCTCATCAGCCTTGGAAAAGCCCTGAGGCACCCAGTAGCAAAATTTTATAGGACTTTAGGCAGGTACAACTCAAAGTGGAGAAAAGCTCATCAAAATAGATTAGTGTTTTGGACAGAGGCAAGCTGTCAATACCTAGAGCTTTGTGCTCTGGCAAAGCAAGAAGCACAAACAAATGCTTCATAGTTTGTACCTCTGCAGCACTGGATACTCGAGGGAGGATGAGAGTGTTTTTCTTTAAAGGGAATGATCTGCACATTGATGAATGCTCCTCTCCAACACCTCCCCACCACCAGTCAGCCTGGCCTTATTACAGAGCTTTCCCTTGCTCAAACCTCTCGCAGGAGACTAAGCACTGGCTGAGATGTGACATCCATTACAGGGCTGTCGTTCTGAGGCAAGATGATGCCTTTTAATCAACCCGTATTAAATAACAACCATTGCACCACGAGGCTTAGTTTGTTGCTCTGTTGTCTCCAAGCTAAGGCAGATGCCCTCCACTGGAGTGGCACAACACGCTACAGAAAAACAAGACCAAACTTACTCTTAAGGAGCTCTTCCACCTCTCCCAGCTGGATACTAAACTATCTCATTCTTTCAGAAAAAGAAATTATTCACAGGTTTCCCTTTAAAGGGGTACACAATGAACAGCAAAGCAGTGTTGGGACCCGTCCCAGTGCATATATTGGATGTAAAGCTTTTGGGCTGGTCAAGTGAGAGATTTAGGTGTGCCGATTTCGGTGTGAGGGCTGTGCCTTGAGGTAGCTCCTCAGCTCAGGCCCTGAGGACAAGGGATACTGCAGGAGGAGCTGCTGGAGCTATTTAGCAGCTGGACAAGGAAAGCAAAGGTAGGTGCTTGGTTTGTGATCCCTGCCTGTCCTGACAGCAGGATCTGCTCCCTGGCCAAAGCTTGGGAGCTGCGAGTTTAGGTCACTGGGGAGGAAGGGGACAGATGCGACAATTCATAATGTCTCCTTCAGGCTGCCCCAGGCATCTAATATAGGTACAGATTACAGAAAGAAAAAAAAAAAAGTATACGTGTCCCCAAAGATACCTATCTTTCATGTCCCAACTCAGCTAGAGATGGACACTGCAAATACCTTTCCCTTCTGACACAAGCAGGTCATGTTAACTGCTCCGCTGTACAGCTGGGCAGGGAAATCAGGCAGAGAAAGGTCAAATACCTCACCTTGCAAATGCTTGCACGAACGCTTAATATCTCTCCTGTGAGCATCCTCACTAGCTTTAATACAACTGTAGACATTTTATAAAGAAGAGGAAAGATCTCTAACCCGGTGTCTGCCTTCAAGGGCATTTGGGGGATGGAGGACAGAGATCCCACCCAGTCCCCCACCCCAGCCAACCCCCAGGTTGCACCAGCATCCTGCAGCACAACTCGAGCACCAAGCCTGACACAAACACCAACGCCACAACGTTTTTAGCTATACAAAGCCCTGTCAGAGCTGAGTCCCTCTGGTTTTAACATGCAGAAAGTTACACTCGCGTTTCCTGGCAAACCACTCCAGTTATCTCAGGCCCCAGCCACAGCAGTTAATGTTCTCCAATCCAATAAACCACCCTACTGCCACAAAGCAAAAGATGCTAAAAATAACCAAATGATTAAAAAAAAAAAAAATCAAAAAAACTTACCCCCTTCAAGTTTGCTCCCTGCAACATAGGTGAGTCTCCAGGCTCTGCCAAGATGCTATACTCCTCTCACCCAGGGAAAAACCTGCAGACACTCCAGCCCAACACCTGAGGCCACTTAAACCTCCTAACAAGGCAGATTGGGCAGCCCTGAGTCCATCCCCAGCTCCACTTCATCCCTACCCCAGCCTTGGCCAGCTGCTGGGTGATTTAGGAGCCCCTCCTCACCATCAATGAGTAGGAGCAGACCCTTGTGCAGCCTGGAAAGGTAACACCCCAAATCAGCCATCATTTCTGAAAACAGCAGGTGACCTCTCTAAGGATGCACCCACCTGTGCTGCCCCTTCACGACACATGGGGTCAGGGGGGGATCCCCAGGGCTGAGCCTCCAAAAGGCTGTTGAGAGTCATGAAAAATGAAACCTGTGCCCTGTTGGAGCTGAGGCAAAACAATTCCTAAGTCAAGCTGCTCAAGTTCCTCGTGTCATAGAAGCA
>NW_009592769.1:229167-235460 GCF_000690535.1 Cariama cristata
ATAATTCACTGTTTTTATCTTCTTGGGGCAGGGGACAAAGTTATACAGAAAATGCTATCTACAAACATCTTTATTTGGAAACAAATACATATGTTACTGCACTAAATTAACTCAGCTAAGGAGATGGAAATTAGATCGTTTAAAAGCAGAGAGCTCTCCCATATTGTTTCAGCAGAATCATCTTTTTTACATAGCCAGGCAAGGGGCTCATTTTAGGGGAAAACAAACCCATCTTTTATGATTATGGCCATTCAAAGCTTGTTTCTTGCACTCTAAATTGTCTAACATGAAGGATCAATGGTGTCCTCAGATGATGATTTAATTAAAAACTCCTCCTTTCTTCAAGTTGAGATCTGCAAAACCCCTCTGAATGGCTGATGGATGATTTGCCATTACCTTGCCTGCTTTCCTTTTAATATTTTTTTCAGATTTTTAATTACTGCCATTTGAGGATTATTGATTAACTGTAATTGCTCTTTTTCTCAGGCATCTCCCTAGTTATCTCCAGCTATGTGGTCTATGCAAAAGGTGAAAGCTGAGTGCTTCAGAACTGTAATGGTTTCCCTTGTCTGTTAATGAAAATGCAGATAGCTTGATTATGTGTGTGTTCGACTCCTGTGCCTGGATCCTTCATTGACTTGAACTTGAAAAAAGATCAGCCTGCAAATTACTTTTTCTTAAGGAAAGCACCAAAACCCCTTTCTATAGTCCAGTCACATTAGACAGAAACTAGACCCAGGAACCTGTGAACAGCACAGGAAACTCCGGAGTGCGAAGAGAAATTCCCCTCTGCCTTCCAGACCAGGCAAAGGGAGGAAAAGTCACAACTCCTCCTGCCAGTTCCTTTGCATTTCAGGTACATTTAAGAGTTCACGTTTCAAAATACAGGGCCAAATATGCTGTTACACAGGGAGCATCAACTGCAACAGGCATGAAGCTGCTCTTTGCTGCAGGTTTAAGGTGATGCTTTAATTTTAGTCTGAGGACTGTGATTCTCAGACTACAGTATTATTGGGAGGCTGCAAATGATCCTGTTGGAGCTGATCTGATAAGGCTGGTGAACCCTAGTATATACATAGTGCGATCAAACAAAAAACCCCACCCTGCATCGTTATTTCCAGAGCAATTATTTTTAGAAGCTGATCGTCAGCTACGTGGGAGTTCGTTACCAGAATTTGTCTAGAAATAAGTTTTAGATACTGAGCAGCTGCCCACAAGATTTAAATAACAAAAATTATGAAATATGGGAGTAGAAATTTGAGAAATTATTCTTTTAAATTTTTTTTGCCCTGGGATGCCTGTGCCCTGCCACTGACCTGTGGCAGCCCAGTGGGGAAGCCAGCCCCACACTCCGCTCTGCCCTGGCCCCACCGCTGCAACCAGGTACCACGGGAAATCCCTCTCACCCACCGACTGCGCGAGCATCCCCCAGCCCTAGGAAAAGTGGAGAGATGAGAAATTGCAGCAGTTGGAGGTTGCAGAAGCTTTGGTGCCTGCACCCTGCAAGGGGCTCACCAATCCAGTAAACCTTTCCATGGTATAACCGGGCAGGCAGACCACTTGTAAAGGATACTGCTGGAAATGGAAATTCCAGCATAGCAGGCAGCAGCGAGACATATGAAGGGAATCATGGATATCTGATCTGGTTTGAAAAGACAGCTTGGGTAGGCGGCTAATTGGGAGCCGAGGGAAACGGCTTCCCAGGCTGCACGCAGCAAGCAGCTCGTGGAGAGAGGAGCTGTAGGGTTTCTGCATGAAGAAGCCGAGTGTTAAATTGAGCACGGTATTGACAGCAAATGCATTTCATCACCAAATTATATATATGCAAAAAAAAAATACAGTAGAGAAAAAGAAAAATAAAGTATGTGCCAAGCTTTCTGTGCCTTTTTTCACTTTTCTAGGGAAAATTTTCTTCCAGTACACAGGGAGAGACAGCACAGGTGGGAATGCTTTCACTTAAATACATGTCAGTAGGCTGAAGCAATTCCTTTTCTTATGTTTTGTTCGATGAAAAAGAAATTAAATACTGAGACTTATTTAGTAACAATGATGGTCAGGACAATGTTTTTGTTTTCTACCAATGTGGGGTTTTGGGTTTTTTTTGGATACACATGAAAATAATTCTTATAGTTCTGCATTTTGAAGAGGAGGCATTTATTCTGTATAAAAAGATAAAGGTTCATCATTAATTTACTGGGGTGACCTTCAGTATTAAATCTCTCCTCTGCAGTGAGCAGCGGACACTCTTCAGGCAGATGCTGGGAACTTCAGCTGCCTTTACCCTTGAGTTCTTCTTTAGTCCGACAAAGCAAGACTGACATCAAAACAAGGGAAAAAAGATCACGAAAGGAATCACGAGGTTGTCATGGGTACAGAAGACAACCTAAAGAACTGGACCATCCAGTCAAGGCAAGTCATGCATGCATTTAAGGACTGTAGGAACTTAAAGAATCAAGAGGGGAGAGATCCCACTTCTTTTGACGATAAAACAACTTTTGGAAAGTTGTAACAGAGCAAAATATGGCATAGAAACAGAGCAGTGAAGAGCACGTTTGGAAGGAAGCAATAAAAGATTTCATAGGAAAACTCTATTTTGAAGGCTTACCATAAATGTTAGTCCTGTCCAATTGTAGGAAGTTTCTTGCAGTGCTTCGGCAGGTCCTTTCTTTTCTTGCTGTCGTCAAAAGCACCTCACTTTAATAAAACATTTCCATTAAACTAAAAATTTTGGCCTGAACCCTGCTCCGTTGGAAAGTAATGGCATTTTTACTTTTGGCTTCAGTCAGACCAGAGTTGGGCTGATGGTGGCGTGGATGGACAGTGTAGAGGCGTATTCTAGACATCTGTGTATTGACAGCAGAGAAGATCAAATTCACTCCTGTGACTGCCATTAGGGACTTTGGGGAACTTGACCTGATCCCACAAGCAGGGACAGGAAGGAGCTTATTCATATTATCTCGATGTGCCCAAATTAAGAGCCAGGTACAAACACAAGTAAGAAGAGTGATAGAGTACTTACACTGGAAAGGTGACTGTATTAGACAGGCATCTGTATTTGATGTATAAATTTAGATGATGTGAATACCCATCTGAGTGTGAAACCCATCCCTGGTGTAACGCAGTTAAGGCAAGGGCATGCATTTGACCATCTGACTAAGCAATTTGAAGGCATATTCACTGCTAACTGAAGTAATACATCAAACCTTGACTTGTTTCACCAATATCATGGGGGAAAAAAAAGCACCTTGTGTGAAGGGAGAGCAGGCAGGCTGCAGCCACTAGATGGGATAACAGCTCAGCGGGCAACGCGGCGGGCAATAACTGCGACACAGGGCCTGCACCCAGCCTTTGGCCAGCACCGCTTACAAGGGACGGGCAAGCAAAGCACCGTACTACGTGTTAAACCTGCCTTTGTCAGGGAGTGGATTTAGGAGACTACAACATCTCTTTAAATATTCATAAATGTTCTCTGTAATTGCTCTGTTGGCATTCAAGTGTTTTTGTAACTTGACTATTGCATAGCTCCGTAATTGAACTTGCCACATTTGTGAACGTCCTAACAGGGTTGTTTCAGAGCTGTTGCAGAAACTGTAATACTATAGTAAAGGAAACAGGCAAAACTCTTGAAATCAAAGGGTCTGGTTTAATTTGCATCAGAAGGAATTTGACCTGGAGATTTTTGTGCTATGTGATAGTTCCCCTTTAATATTTACAACACATCTTTCATGCATCTTTAACGGCACTGTTTATAAAAAATGCATTAACAGTTCTGTTTTGCTTCAGGCAGGGGGATCCTTTACAGTATAGGCAGCTTGATTTGGATCTTAACGATGACAATGTTCCACCTCTGTTCCGTGAATTAATGCATCTGGTAGACGAACTCCAGAGCAAAGATATAAGAGCAGGAGCTTGGCCTTTGCACATAAATATTCTTAAGGAGAAAGCAAGAGCTTTTTCTCCTTACAGCTTAAAGCAGCTCAGAAAGCTCCCAAAAATAGCAGGAGGGAAGGTGACCACTGAGTAGGAACAAAGAGATAAACTAAGGCTTAGTAATTAACACCATCACCCCTCCAGTTTGTGTATGCGTGTGGTTTTCCTCTCTCTGTTTTTTGTATATGAAATTGTTGCATTTCCCTTATTTCTCTTTGTACAAGTATGCCTCTTAAAAGAGAGTAGGGATCTGGTTGCCCCAAACCCACTTCCAGACCAAATGATTGATTACCATCACATCTAGATTCTCCCAGGAGCCAATATGACGCTGCAAACCTTGCTTCCATTGACGGGTTGCCATAAAAAAAGATAAATCCGTATGGGCAATTAGATTCCCAATATGAAAAGGTTTTACAACAAAGGCTTGCACGTGACTTTGCCAGGTAACAGAAAGTGATTTCTGCAGGTTAACAATTTAGTAATAAGTTGGATATATAGGTATGTAATATATGTTTCTACATACATAGTATTTTGAAAACAGTAAAGATGCTCATTTGGCAGGAAAAGGCTGAAAACACCTTTTATATGAGTTAAGGATCAAGAATCTGTAATCCTTAAGAAAATGCAGGACTGAAACATTAATGAATCCCAGGCAAATCCCAAACAAGAGGTACAATACCAAGACTAGCAGGTTCTTTCCACTCAAAATCCTCTTCCACAAAAGCAATCTGAGGATATAGGGTTGCTTAAGAAGCCAGGCTGGTGTGAATAGATCACTCTCGCAACTAAATTAATGATGAAAAATATTTTTGGGCATCATAGCATTGATTTCCCTTCCAATGAGAGCCTCACTTGCCTCTGAAATGATAATAGAAAAGATTATGGATCAACATAGAAAGAATATTCTGGATGATCCAATTTACCTTTCAATGTGCAGAAGAAAGAATTTGATTTTGTAGCATTTTCAAAAGGATTTAGAATTACAAAACTAAATCAGAATTATTACTATGTATGAAGTGATAAAGATGAGAGATACTCTACTGGTCCTGGATTGCCAATGTCCTAGTCAGAAAACAACGATATATTAATAATTTTCAGCCTAAACAGTCACAACAAACAAAAGAGTAACAGGAAGGATTCATCCTAAGATTTCGGAAACTGCTACTGACACTGTCTGCTGTAATTTCTCACTTTTAACAATTAGGCATTATAAGGGAGCTTGCACTTTGGAAAGTACCAACTCACTCTCTCGCACCATGACAAGTCAGGCTCTGCTAAAAATAGCAACCAGCAAGGAAAAGAAATTAAACTTTTTTTTTTATGGTGTCATTTTTTATGAATGGGGCATCGCTGGAAATGCATTCCATGCCATCCTTTAAAAAGTCCTTTGCCTCCCATTAATTTCAGCTGAAAATCCACCCAGGGTGCTGCCAGGCACCATGCATGGGTCCGTGTCTCCAGACTCCTGTGGGCTTGCAGTTAAAAGAAATGCTGCAGTTGTTGCTGAGCAATGGACACGACTCAGCCTCCCCGTGCTTCCTCCCCATACCTCCTCCTCAGCACCACTTCTCTTCCTCGTTCTACCTTGCACCTCATTTTCTTAAGAGATCAGTTCAAGGTGCTCAGGGTAAGAGCTCAGGATTTCTTTGGGGTTGGGAGATCTAACAGCAAAGTGTGGCAGCAAGGCTCTTCGTCAGGCCGAGAAGTGACTTGTCGTAGCTCTTGGAGGAGATCAGCCTCTGACACAAGACCTGAGCCCTTGGTTTTTGGCATTGCGCTTCCACCATGAGTGCATCTATTATTCTTCCACGGGCACTGAAAGAGATGTCAGTCACACGGCTAAAGGACAGAGGGGAGCTATGGGAATGAGAACCCTCTAGTGTGACACGGTTTCATGCTGTTTCTTTAATTTTTTGTCTGGCAAGTGAAATATATTTCACCAGAAGGTGGGAAAGGACTTGGAACAAAATTGATCTTGGCTGAGCAAACATTTGACAACGTTCTGTGGGAAACAACCATCTGTCTTGGGAGATATCAACTCCAGCAGATATTGATGGCACTAAAAATATCTGCCTTAGTCCACAGTCCCAAGGTATTCAGTTTTCAAGCGTGGAGAGCCTCAATTCTTCAGCAGTAAACCTTTTTATTTATTTTTATTTTTGGAGCGTTGACTTACCAGGTGTGCAGCGAAAGGCTCCAGTTCGTTCAAGATGCAGCCGCACATGTTTTGGTGCCTGGGCTGAGTGGAAACTACAGAGGAGCTGCAGAGAGATAATTAATATGGATTAAATGGAAAAAGGGCTTTGTACTCTGCTTCACAAGTACAGACCGTACACAGAGATAGATGTCTCTATCTCAGAAGA
>NW_009592770.1:0-4580 GCF_000690535.1 Cariama cristata
GCCCTGTTTTAGCCAAACCAGGACAAATTTCAACTTAGTTAAATGTCCAGATGCGTATTAAAACAGTTTAAAAAAAACACCTTTCAGAATTACAGAATGCGAACATTTGCTATGGAGCTCTTAAAATGCTCCCCACATCAGCATCCAAACAAAAAGGTGGACAATAGCGGCCCTCTGTATCTCATCATGGGGTTCTTTGAATTATTTAACCATTTAACTTCATCTGCATTTACACTGTTTCTCTCATATCTGTGTCATCTAATAGAGGAGTCTGCTGCCAGAAGAATACTAGGAGGTTTATTGGAAAGGGACAAGAGCCAGAAGGGCTGCATCCCTCCTCATACGGGGATTTCTGAGTCAAATCAGGGTTGGATGGCAGAGGCCCACCAACCTTGCCAAGCACATGTGGCCACCAATAGCGAGGACTGAAGCTTGCTAGTGGCAATATTTAGACAGTTCAAGAGCCAAACCTCTCCTAGCACAGCTTTGGAAACAGAGAGGCGAAGGTTTGCCAGACAGCAGTCCCCACTTTAGTACCAAGTGATAAAATGCATATGTCCCTGACAGGCTGACACAGCCACAGTCCAAGAGCTGCACATCTCTCTGCCAGACCAGGGCCAGGATTGCTCCTGTTCACAGAGACCATGCTACAGCATCAGCTGGGATCTGCTCTTCCTCACTTGGTTTTTAGTTAGGTGCATTTACTGTTAACATGTAAGGGTGCACTGAAAAACATCCCATACTTAACAGACCCTCCAGGCACATGCAAAAACCATACAGCTGCCACTGCTGAGTGAATTTGATCTGCAAATACATCACATAAGTCTTTACATGGCAGTCAATGCACAGCAATACCCAGTTTGGACCATGATGTTATAGTCACAGTACACAGCATGGCAACAAATTTCAGGTGCAGGACCCATATGGGCTGCAGCGGAAGTGAGTTTGAGCATGCTCCTCCACCGACCTCCCGGGTGCTGGCCCCTCCGAATTTCTCACGTGCCTTTCTTCAGATCAAGTACTAAATGCAGTTTCTCTCTTGGTGATCAGGAATAGTTCAACAAATAACTGATTTTCCTACTTCTAGTCCATTTTCAGGGTAGTTTGGCATCTTTTCAAAATGCAACATGAATTCATTTTTTGAATTAATAATATTTTTCACTTGACTTGCATATTGTTCTACTATGGGCAGCTGTAACAAAGGGAAAAAAGAGAGAAGCCTCAGTTCCCAAGTTACTGAAAACCATGGTCTGAAACAAGTAACACAGTGACTAATTCTTCTACAGCGAAAGAAAAGTGGGATCCTCCCTAAGGACATCAGCTACAGCCCAGAGCACTCTACCTGGCACTCTGTAAACTGCTCTAGCTGATTCTTGTCTGCTTCACATTAATCAGTTACTAACTAAAGAGAAAGCAAAAACCTGATCATCCAGATGAAAGTTCTCACCACTCAACAAAGCATCACAAGTTTTCAATGATTAAGAATTTTATACAACAGAAAAGCTTCAGTGTACCTTTTTTTCAGAATACACCGTAGTCAATTTTCTGGAAGGTGAAATGTACGTAAGATACACCGGAGCTATCTTGATACTGTTAAGTAAACCAGGACAGGATCAACAGGCTGAAGTGAGAACTCATCCCAGACAACATCAATAGCCTACTATTGGTGGTGAGTTAGGTAACCCTTCCTCTTCTTCTAGGCAGAAGAGATTCAACTTCACATCCTCAGTTAGCATACTGCCGATTTTCAAGGCTCTCTCTCTCTAAGAACATAGCAGAGAGAAAATCATTGCAATGAATTTATCCTCAGTCGCAATTACTCAATGAATCTGACACCATGAAACTACACCTCCAGCTCAAGGTTGCTGCCTTCAGCCCATTATGGAAATAATGCAAGCTTTTATATGAAAATACAATGCAACTTTACTGCTCATCTACACTGGCCCCTAAAAGCTTAGTGATAGAACTCAGATCTCAATCTAAAAATATAATCTTCACACCCTTTTCCCAATCTGATACTGCAATGTTCTTTCAAACAGGCAGACTTGAAAAAAAAAAAAAAAAAAAATATAAAACGCTGCCTTCCCACGCTAGCTGAATTCTTTTTTTTCTGTGAAAAAGTATCAGGAGTAAGAATCCAGAGCTGTCTCAATGGCTACAAATCTCTGGTTTACTCATTAAAATATAACCTAGTCCCAGGAGTGTCTTGATCAAGATACAAAATTTTGTATTGAAAAGATATCTGGACCAAATTTGAAAAGTCTTTTTAACCACTGATGAGGCTTAGAATAAAAACTGACCAAGTTATATCACACACTCTACAGCCAGAACTCAGAAAAACTTTATTTTAAAGAATTTTCTACACTCAGATTCCTCTAAATCTACTAAGCAAAAAAATTGCTTGCAATTTTGACATGAAATTAAGGATTTCATTTAGTGAAGAAAGGAAAAAAAATTAAGAAAGCAGAAGAATGCTTTATGTTTAGTTTTAAGTCAAACATATTGCCCTTATTAAATATTTGACGGATTTCAAGTACAAGTAGCACAATACTGGCAAGTTGCAACTCAGGCTATGTTTCAGTCACATGGTTAATACCATGCACTGAGAATTTCTTGATGTTTATGGTTACCTTTAAAGTTTAGAGCAAAGACCTTTCTTAAGGAAAACAGACAGTTACATTGTTAGTTTCTTTTTGACATTGTTCAGAACTTCATTACAGGTGCTGCAGGACAGATTAGTGCCCTCATTCAGGAAAAAAAAACAAACAAAACAAAAAAAAAACACACCAAAAACAAAAACAAACAAACAAAAAAAAAACAACAACAAAAAAAAACAAACACCACACAAACAAAATACACAAACCATTAAAATGCATGCTTACCATTGAATTTGCTCCTACATACTCCCTAAAAGGCAATTTCTCCAGAGTCAGTACATTCTGTCACACACTTGTTCTTACCCCTGAGGACTTTAGAACACAATACTACATGATGTTTTTTGCATAGATGTTTGGAAAAAAAGATGGCATTCAGTTTAGTATTCTTATCTGACAGACTTTCATGAACACTGCCTATACAGATCTAAGAATGATCACTTAGAAGTGCTTAAAAACATACCACGATAGGGTCCGCATAGATAACATGATTAAAAAAAAAATTGTCTGGCTGAAAAGGAGTCTATACAACACCTATTAACTCTTTTAATCCTCTTTTTGGTTGTGAAGCTTGCCACTGAGGCACAGCCTTCCATTTTTAATAAAAGTCAAAATGATGATCCGAAAGAAACTCTAGTGACGCAATCACTAGCATTACCTGTGTTACAGGGAATACATATTATTCCAGCCAATGCCAGTAGTGTAGACTAGGACATATTCTAGAGAGGAGAGAACTAGTTAGAGAAATATTGTAGGGAACCGCTCCTTCCCAACAGCTCTGTCTCTCACACACATACACTTTCCCTGATTTAAAATTTATGAAGATGAAGTGCTGCTTTTGTTTTCTGTCTCCAAGATGAGCCCTAATAGTCTTGCCAAAAGCAAGCTAACACACTGTAATTGTTTTTCATCTAAATTGCATGTCCAACCTGCTTAGTTTTCAAAGAACATTGATGATGTTGCTTTGATACCAAACTGCCAAATGACAAAGCACAGGGCACACAGGCGGATGGGCATGATGAGAATTTTTAATCATTACATCTCTCAGTCAGCTTACAGAATGTGGAAAAACAGGGGAAACATAACAGAGAAGAAAAATTCTTTGTAAGAACAAGATGGTTCCCATTTTCATTAAGAATAACTTAGAAAAACAAATAACAAAAGAAGCAATTCAGAACAAAGATCCCCCAAGGCATTTTTAATCTGTTTTATTCCATACAGCTAAAAGGGCTTTTTGAAAGGTTACAAAATGTAAGACAATGGTCAGAAAGCACAAAGGCAGCTTTCTTTCTTAACAAAGACACAAGCCTTTCTTCTGAGAGAAAAGCAGCTTCAGAGTTTGATCTTCCCAGAAGACACTTTGCTGAAACCTTGAATTAGAATCTAAAGTTTCATCCTTTAACTTTCTCAAGTTCATAGACATGCCTGAACTGTATACCTGCACTGATCTCCTATTTTTCTTATAGACAATCTATTTCATGCGATCTAAACAGATATATGAGATGCAGCTTTGAGAAAGCAGATTCAAATTCTCAAAGTATATCCTCAATGATGGTCAGGCAGTGCAGAAAGACATGCAACTTTTATTATTGATCCATACACTCCTTTCTGTTGTGTAGAGCTAGAACAAAAAGCTTGATTCTGTTTATCATGCTTCTTCCAGTTGATTTAGTACCTTCCCAATTTAAACTATTGTTCTCTAATTACATTCTCTAAGCTCAACAGAGCAGGGGCCAGGGAGCGTATTGCTTTCCCTGTTGTGCATGTAAAGCATGTGGCTTCAGCAGCTGCATCATTCCCAATGGCTCTCTGTGACCTTATCTTTGTCATACACCGGTGCTGGTGGTTCAAGGAGAAACAGGGCATCCTGAAACATGTCCTTTACAGGTGGGTGAACGTGTGTGAAGAGCAACACTGCATGGGGGA